>NC_053157.1:236366513-236398663 GCF_016835505.1 Polypterus senegalus | reverse complement strand
AGACAGGGGTGTCCAATCATGAGTGGTCAAAGGTATTTAAGGTGGTCAGTCGCAAGTTGTGCTTCCTTCCCTTTGACTCTCCTCTCAAGAGTGACAGACAGCATGGGATCCTCAAAGCAACTCTCCAAAGATCTGAAAACAAAGATTGTTGAGTCTCCTGGTTTGGGAAGGCTACAAAAGCCATCTCAGAGGTTTAAACTGTCAGTATCAACTGTAAGGGAATGGATCAGGAAATGGAAGGCCACAGGCACAGTTGATGTTAAACCAGCAGTTCTGGTAGGTCAAGACAAATACAGGAGTGACACATGACAGGATTGTGAGAATGGTGACAGACAACCACAGATCACCTCCAAAGACCTGCAAGAACATCTCGCTGCAGATGGTGTATCTGTACATCGTTCTAAAATTCAGAACATCTGTATGGCAAGGTGAGGAGAAAGAAGCCCTTTCTGCACTCACGTCACAAACAGAGTCGCTTGTTGTATCAAATGCTCATTTAGGCAAGCCAGATTCATTTGGGAACAAAGTGCTTTGGACTGATGAGACAAACATGGAGTTATTTGGTCAGAACAAAAAGCGATTTGTATGGTGGAAGAAAGAACACCGCATGCCAAGAAAAACACCTGCTACCTCCTTTCAGATTTGGTGGAGGTCCCATCATGCGGTCAGGCTGTGTGGCCAGTTCAGGGACTGGGGCCCTTGTTAAAGTCGAGGGTCGGATGAATTCAACCCAATAGCAACAGATTCTTCAAGATAATGTTCAAGTATCAGTCACAAAGTTGAAGTTACGCAGGGGTTGGATAGTCCAACAAGACAATGACCCAAAACACAGTTGGAAATCTACAACGACATTCATGCAGAGGGAGAAGTACAATGTTCTGGAATGGCCGTCACAGTCCCCTGACTTGAAGATCATCGACAATCTATGGGATGATTTGAAGCAGGCTGTCCATCAAATTGAACTGAACTGGAGAGATCTTGTATGAAGAATGGTCAGAAATACCTCCATCCAGAATCCAGACACTCATCACAGGCTATAGGAGGACAGCGTCGAGAGGCAAAAGGAGGCTCAACTGAGTATTGATGTCATATCTCTGTTGGGGTGCCCACATTTATGCACCTGTCGAATTTTGTTAGGATGCATATTTTCTGTTAATCCAATAAGCGTAATGTCACTGCTGAAATCCTACTGTGTCCATAAGGTATGTCGTATATTCAAAGGAAGTTAATACTTTGAAAGCTCAGCCAATGAGAAACAAAAATCCAAAGAATTAAGAGGGGGTCCCAAACTTTTTCATATGAGTGTAGTATTGGCACTATTTTACTTCTAAAATCAGAGTTTTAGGCGAGAAAGTCATCCGTGGGCCACTTTCAGTTTGTTCTCTTTAAGAGTTTGTATAAACCTTTACATTTCATTATTTGTCAGGTCAGCTGTTAGTTGTTCTGCACTCAAGCAGCTCGCCTCTATTCGTGGACCTCGCGCTCACATTTCCACCTTTTAAAAGTGCCAAGACAAACACTGATGGAACACAAACATTTTCTTAGTGTGGTGGCCCTGTGACTAGGGATCTGCACTGGTAATCATAAACTCCAACAGTGACCTTATTTCACTGGGCCCTTGAGCAAGACCCTTAACTCTTTTAGGGTGTATGTCGACAAAAGTCGACATCCAGGGGTAGAGGGCGACAATCAGCTGTTAATGGCGACAAAAGTCACTGTTAACATCACAGGCATTCCCTCTCTGCTCGGAGAAATGTTAAGAATCATTGACTCGGCACCTAATCCTTGCGTGTGCGTGAATTACGGAATATAAACAAATGTAAACAAAGGCAAGATGGCATCGACATCTCACGAGGGAGTGCAGAAATCTAAATACTCACCAGATGATGTTTTGCTTATTAGTCCGATTTTTCAGAACCTGATTTTGTTGACAGGGATCAGGAGATCGAGCAGGAGAGTGAGGAACTGGCATCAGCTGATCAGACACCATTGGCGCAGCCGCGAGCACCTACGGCAAGGTTTGTGTGGGAGGAATACCCAGACATCGATCCGTGGGAGCCAAACTGGCTACCGGACTTCACAAGACAGAGAATAAAACTGAATTTAAAAAAATAAATAAAAAAAACAAAGCCAGTCTTTCCAAGTATTATACATTTACACCGGCCATTACAGACTGGAATCAAATGTTTTTATACTAAAATAGTAAGAATACGAGCAACTCACTTTTCAAAACGGACTCATCCGTTACAAATAACGATATAGTATTTATAAAAGTTGTCATTTTACTTGACTTCTCACTCTATACAACTGACGCAGGTAAACAGACCTGAGCTGAGAAAACTGTCGCCAGTGTGGGGATGTGATAGCAGACTGTTTGCTTCTTATCAACACATTTAAAGGACAAAAGCGCTGACTGAGAGGTGCGAAGGGATTTTTGGTGGGATGGATCTATGAGTTTTTTCATAGGCTCTGGTAATTCTAGTGTTAATGGCTGTGTGTTGAGTTATTGTGAGGGGACAGCACGTTTACACTGTTATACAAGCTGTACACGGACTACTTTACATCGTGTCAAAGTGTCTTATCTTCAGTGTTGTCCCATGAAAAGACAGAATCAAATATTTACAAAAATGTGAGGGGTCTACTCACTTTGGTGAGATACTGTATGTATGCAGGCTCAAGACAGTAACATTTGTCAAAAGTAAATTTTTTTGTTGATTTGGTGTGTTAAACAATTGCTTTGTGTTCTTTTTTTTTTTTTTTTTTTTAAAAAAAAGTGAGTATTGGGAAAATATTCAGCCCTGGGAGAAAAGAAAAAATTAGCCCTAAAAGAGTTAACCTGCAACTGCTGCGTCCCGGAATGACGTTAATCTGCATCCAGCCCCATGTGGGCCCTCAATCTGCCACCTGGAGGTAGATGGCAGAATTGGCACTCCAGTCACCATAAAAAGCCTCCCACTGGTTCCATTCCACCTGAACTCGTGTGGTGCTGAGGGGTCACCCGTGGGATGGCTGCACTCGGGTCCTAATCTGGGATCCTGAGGTGGTTTGACACGTGGTGTGTCGGCGGCAGCGCTGTATCAGCGTCTGCTCCTAACCTCTCTCCTCTCGCTTTCTTGGAGGTTGAAAGAAAAAAAAAAAGAACAAAAAAATGGCAGACAAAAGAAGATGGGAGAGAAAGATTTTAAGAATAGCGAAGGTTCGGAATGAGGCTGGGAAGGATCCGAGTCGGGGAAAGCAGATGAGAAAGGAGTAGGACGTGGTCTTGAATCAGCACGAGAGGATCGAGAACAGATAGAAGAGGCACTTTGAAAAAGACGCTGAATGAAGAAAAGCCGAGGGTCAAATTTGGGGGTGCAGTCTCAGATGAAGGGCTTGTCCCAAGAATAAGGAGGGAGGAAGTAAAGGAAGCAATAAAGAGAATGAAGGAATGGAAAGGCAACAGGACTAGATGAAATACCAGCAGACGAGTGGAAGAATTTAGCACAAGAGGAAGTAGATGTGTGGTGGGATCGGATTCAGAAGATCTACTAACAGGAGAGAATGCCAGAGGTTTGGTAAATGATTTTTGCCAGTTGTGATATTTTTAATAGGAAGTTTGAATTTTACATATCCTGTCACAGATGGCAGGGGTCATTGCCAGGCCAGTACAGCTCTTTGCTGAGAGAACCGGGGAGGAGATGCTAGATGGCAGCCCCATGGTTTGCAGTGGTGCCTGGGACTCCCGGGCTTCATGGGAGATGGAGTTATCTGCAGCCATGTGGGAATCGGGGTGCCACCAGGGGCGCTGTAGCTGCTCCAGCGCCTGTATGGGTGATCATTTCACCACACCCGGAAGTAGCTCATCAAGCCCCTGGAGCACATCCAGGTAACATATAAAAGGAGCCAGCAGACAGTACTCGGGGAGCCAGAGTTGGGAGGAGGGAGACAAAGCTTTCCTAGGAAGGATGCAGGAGAAAAGACAAGAAGAACAAGAAAAGTATTGCATGCTGTGGGAAACGGGAAAGACGTTTCCCACGAGGTGAAGAAAAATGTGTGTTTTTTTTTTTAAAAATCGGTGTGCCTCCTGAATCTGTCTCTGTTGGGTTGGGTGGCTGGCGCGCCCACGGTAGTGCTGTCACAGTCCTAAATCTGGGGTCTCCAACCCCAAACTGCAGGTTTTCATTCAGACCCCTTTGCTTAATTTAGTGACCTGCTTTAGCTGCTTGTGAACTTCTTAATCGACTCAGACTCTTTAACTGTTTCTTTTTTCCTTAATTAGCAGCCAAACAATAATGAGATACAAAATGAGCCAAAATGTGACCAGCACACAATATCTGAAAATAAAGAAAGATGAAAGGTGATCTGCTCAGGTCCACAATACATTTGACCAGTGATCTTAGAAAAGAGGAAATTAATGTCGGAAATGTCTGCTATTGCAGAATGAAAGCAGAGACAAGCCACGGAATTAACCCCTTGTTGCCTAAATTTACTTACAATTATATAAAAAAAAACAAATTATTTGTGTTTTTACTGTCAAGCAGATGCTAAATTAAGAAGTGTCTATCTGCAGCCTGCAATACCAATGACACAGATCAGGTAATGCCCACAGCATCGGTCACAAAGAGTCAAATAACCCTCCTACAACCCTAATCTTAACCATCGTGTAATGGGGCCCTAATGCTAATCATAGTCTAACGTGATGGGTGTTACATGACGGACATTGGGGGCTTTTCTTGATGTTGGGGCTTTACATGGCTGACCTCATAGGTACTGCGGTCTGCAATTACACTTTGTCGAAACTAAAGTGGAGATTGTTAATGTGAGTATAGCACACAAGCAACCAATAAGCTGGAGTATATTTTTTTCATACCACAACATACCTCAAATTTGGACACTTTCTCAAAATTAGTAGCCAAAATCCATGTGTATAGCCACGCCAACACTTTGCTTCCATCAGGCAGATGTAGTTTCCACTACGACTGCTAGATGGCATGACCAGTGCTTCCAATACGATCCTTGGTACGTATCGAATACACATCGACAGGCATTGGTGGGATACATACGCCACCTCGGCTGCATTCAGGCCAGAAGTGATCTGAAGCGATTTCACGACAGTCGTCTATAAGGAGTTAAAGAACGAGTTGAATTAACGACAAGAATCGGCGCCTAACGAAGCAATTGGCTGGAGTTTGAGGCCCTGACTTAGTTGGTCTTCTGTCTTCTCATTTCATTTCTGTTTGGGTGCCATTTAAGGAAAAAAAACAAAGCAGTTCAGAGGAACGATGAAGTCGTCCAGGGGAACAAATCTTAAAAAAAAAAAAAAAAACGAGTCAATTAAAACTCATTCAAATGAAGTTAATTAGCAGCAAAAACAGGTCACTAATTAAGAAAAGGGTTGGAATGAAAACCTGCAGCTACTGGGGCCCTCCAGGACTGGTTTTGGGGACCCCTGCCCTAAAGTCTTTAGTACATTTAGTTAACTGGTTTTATGTAAAGGCATTTCAGAGAATGTACTGTGCTCGGAGACAGGATGCCAGCAGACAGCTACAGACGGATTCTGTGACGACGTCAGCCTGCCAGCATTCAAGTTCAAAGTTCATGGTCATGTGCACAGTAAGGGAACGCATTTCACCGTACAATGAAATTCTCCCTTTGTTGTCCACATCAAATGTCAGCGGTTAACAAACCAAGCGTATACAGATAAACATAAATAATAAGTAACAAAGGCACCATAACGTGTAATGTGCACGTAGGTGTGTGATGGACAAGTCAAATACGGTTGTGTGAGGTCGATAGAATGAGCTGCTTCTGTGCTGACAGGGAGCTCAACTTGTCTCGCTTTAGTGTGGAAAGGAAGCTGCAAATGGCAGGCCAGCACGCCATCCCGAAAAGTCATTTTTATTGTAAAGGATTGTCTGCAAGTCAAAACGCAGGTTTCTCTGACCCTGGTCCCTCATCGTTTCGTTAAGGCTTGCAAGCAATGAGAACGACATTAACCCTTAAATCGCTGGAACCGGCTATAGTCGTTTCCCAATGAGATTTTCCAGCCACGCCAGAGCCGAGCTCATTCGGCGACGTACATTCATCGAACGGCGCAAACCTCCAAATGCAATTCGCCAGCACGCCCGCAGCTGATCAGTCCATGCCGTACATTCATTAAGCAGCTAGCTCATGACCACAGGCGCCCCCTAGTGGAACACGCATTGAGCTGCTGCTGCTGCTGCACTGGACTGGCCTGCAAGAGTCAGTGTTGGCCTCTGTGTGCTTACGTGTAGCCAGTTCAAGAGCAGTTGATTTACTGAATTTCATCAGTGGTGTCAGTCACATCTTGTACACACAGGGTGGTCCAGATCCACATCGTCTGGATGACTTTGATTTATGCGGGGAGGATTCCAGTTTGGCGTGAAGACGATTCTTCATGTCGTCAGTTCGCACACTTCTCGATGGTCCGGGATTTTTTGGGTGATTTTCTATGTAATAAACTTAAGTTCTAGCATAATGAAAATTGCATAATTAGATCTGGACCACTCTATATAATAATCAATTGTTCAGTAGTTTTATATATATATATATATATATATATATATATATATATATATATATATATATATATATATATATATATATATATATATATATATATATACACTGCTCAAAAGAATGAAAGGAACACTTTTTAATCAGAGTATAGCATAAAGTCAATGAAACTTCTGGGATGTTAATCTGGTCAGTTAAGTAGCACAGGGGGTTGTTAATCAGTTTCAGCTGCTGTGGTGTTAATGAAATTAACAACAGATGCACTAGAGGGGCAACAATGAGATGGACCCCAAAACAGGAATGAAGGGTTTAACAGGTGGAGGCCACTGACATTTTTCCCTCCTCATCTTTTCTGACTGTTTCTTCACTAGTTTTGCATTTGGCTACAGTCAGTGTCACTACTGGTAGCATGAGACGATACCTGGACCCTACAGAGGTTGCACAGGTAGTCCAACTTCTCCAGGATGGCACATCAATACGTGTCATTGCCAGAAGGTTTGCTGTGTCTCCTGCACAGTCTCAAGGGCATGGAGGAGATTCTAGGAGACAAGCAGTTACTCTAGGAGAGCTGGAGAGGGCCATAGAAGGTCCATAACCCATCAGCAGAACCAGTATCTGCTCCTTTGGGCAAGGAGGAACAGGATGAGCACTGCCAGAGCCCTACAAAATGACCTCCAGCAGGCCACTGGTGTGAATGTCTCTGACCAAACAACCAGAAAGACTTCATGAGGGTGACCCAAGGGCCCCATGTCCTCTAATGGGCCCTGAGCTCACTGCCCAGCAGCATGCAGCTCGATTGGCATTCGCCATAGAATACCAGAATTGGCAGATGCACCACTGGTGTCCTGTGCTTTTACAGATGAGAGCAGGTTCACCCTGAGCACGTGACAGAAGTGAAAGGGTCTGGAGAAGCCATGGAGAACATTATGCTGCCTGTAACATCATTCAGCATGAGCAGTTTGGTGGTGGGTTAATGATTGTCTGGGAGGCATATCCATGGAGGGTCACACAGACCACTACAGGCTTGACAAAGGCACCTTGGCTGCCATTAGGTATCAGGATGAAATCCTTGGACCCATTGTCAGACCCTATGCTGGTACAGTGGCTCCTGGTGCACGACAATTCCTGGCCTCATGTGGTGAGAGTATGCAGGCAGTTCCTGGAGGATGAAGGAATTGATACCATTGACTGGCCACCACACTTTCCTGACCCCAATAGAACACCTCTGGGACATTATGTTTTGGTCCATCCAATGCCACCAGGTTGCACCTCAGACTGTCCAGGAGCTCAGTGATGCCCTGGTCCAGATCTTGGAGGAGATCCCCCACAACACTATCTGTCATCTCATTAGAAGCATGCACCCGATGTTGTCAGGCATGTATGCAAGAACACAGGGGCCATACAAAGTGCTGCGTACAATTATGAGTTGCTGCAATTCAATTTGGGCAAAATGGACCAGCCTGCCACATAATGTTTTCACTCTGATTTTTGGGGCATCTTTGAATTCAGGGCTCTGTAGGTTGATCATTTTCATTTCCATCAAACGATGTGGCATCCTTTCGTTCCTAACACATTACCCAGTCTATATCAGTATAGATATCCAGGAGGATTTCTTGTTCCCATTGAGATCTGATGTGTTTTCAAAGTGTTCCTTTAATATATATATATATATATATATATATATATATATATATATATATATATATATATATATATATATATATATATATATATATATATATATATATATATATATATATATATATATATATATATATATATATATATATATATATATATATATATATATATATATATATATATATATATATATATATATATATAGTTTTTACAGTTCATTAGCAGGGTGTAAAACGATGCGCATTGCAGTAATTGTGATGCTCTTTGCATGAAACAAAATATATGTGTTCCAATAAAGCATCACTTGTTTTTTGGTGTATTGTGACATTTCCTTAAAAATGCCGGAAAAAAGTATTTGGCATCCGGGGATGCATTAACCCCCTCCCCTCCCAAGTATGTGGCAGTTTAAGGGTTAAGTAATCTAATTGTGCAGCCTCTGCTAGTTTATTAAAGGCACCTCAACTTGCAGAACAGGGTGTGCGTCTTGTGACAGTGTGCTGTGACGGGAGCGCTCCCTCATGAAATGCTGCACGATTCAAACTTCTTCCTGGCCGTTTCTTCTTAGAGGTTTGAGGTCACCCTAGGAGTGATGCCCATGACGTCCTCAAGGAACAGTGGGACCGTGCCCATTTACAAGGAGGACGACAATATTCAGGATTGAGGGAAGTGGATGTCACACGCACACACCATACATATTTTGGAAAGGCATAAAGAGAGAAGGCGTAGGGAAGAGACCACCACAGGGGAGGAGCAATTTGGTTTTATGCCAGGGAGAGGAACAACTGATACAGTCACCTGATAGAGAAGCATCGAGAAAACCAGAAAGTTCTGCCGGTGTTTATGATGCTTATGATAGGAGTGCCATGTCAAGAGGCCTGGAGGTGCCAGAGAGAGAGAGAGAGAAAGTAGGACCAGAGAAGTGTGTGGGGATTGTCCGGGATATGCATGCGGGAAGGAGGACTCGGGTTGAAAGGAGTGTTTGGGGCATCAGACAGAAATGCCAGTTACAGGCAGAGTGCAACAGGGGTCTTCTTTAAGTTCGGACCCCTTTGATCTGGTTATGGATGTGTTGACTCCTGGGATAAAAGACCAATTACCCAGGTGCCAGCTTTTGGCTGATGACGTCGTGTTGTGTTGTGTCGCACCAGAAAAGAGGAAGTTGGAAGAATGGAGAAGGATTTTGGAAGATGTTGGATTGATGATAAATGGGAGAAAGACAAGAATATCTGAGGTATAATAATGACCAAGATTTAGAAATTAGCCTGCAGAGAGAGCTCCTGAAAAGAGTGGAGGGGTTGAACGATCTTAAATCAATGATAGCCCAACATGGAAAATTAGGTTCCACAACACACCACACGGCAAAACAGCTCAGGATCCCAGTTGGCAGCCCCCCAGGCAGACACACAGTCAAGTCCCACCCACCAGAAATGACTCTCTATCTGTTGCAATCAGGTGTTACATGGGCATCCCCTGGGCCTGGTCCAGCCACCGGAGCCCTCAACAATGAGGATCTTATGAGCTGGATCATCCAACCATCCATTATCCAACCCGCTATATCCTAACTACAGGGTCATGGGGCAAGGCAGGAAACAAACCCTGGGCAGGGCGCCAGCCCACCGCAGGGCACACACACACACTAGGGACAATTTAGGATCGCCAATGCACCTGACCTCCATGTCTTTGGGCTGTGGGAGGAAACCCACGCAGACACGGGGAGAACATGTAAACACCACGCAGGGAGGACCTGAGCTGGATCATCTTCGAGTAATCGCGCTACATGGCCGTAGTGCCATAACGGACGCTCCCTCACAATGCAGGTCATGTGGCCTCATTCAGGACTCCATGAGCAACACAAAGTCAAACCAGCGGGACCCAAGAATTCTCTGAAGAGACACACATGAAGGAGTCTGGTCTTTGTCTCAGGTCACTGAATAGCATCCATGTCTCACAAAACAGGGGGCACCAGGACTCTAAAGACTTGGACCTTCATCCTTTTGCTAAGATATCAGGAGCGCCATACACCCCTTTCCGGTGCCCTCATGACTCCCTAAGATCTCCTAATACATCTATAGACTTTATAGGAAGAGTCACATGAATGTCACTGCTGAGGTAAGTAAACCTCTCGACGAGGTCGACTCTCTCTCGCTGACAGACACGCTGCTGATGACTGTGCCCAAGAGGTCATTAAAGGCCTGACTCTTTGGTTTTTATCAAGACCCTCACAAGCCCAGACACTCAGACTCCTCACTCAGTCTCTCAAGATAACCCACAGAAAGCAGTGTGGGTGGAATAATTGGATGAAGGCATCGGGAGGATTGAGGGATCCAAAAAGTAAGGTGTACATTAAAAGGTAAGAGTTTTTAAGACCAGCAGTGATGTGTGGAGCTGAGACATGGGCAGCAAAGGGAGCAGAGCAGGAGAAGAAGTTGGATGTGGCAGAAATGAGAAGTTTGAGATGGAAGTGTGGAGGTACAAGAAAGGCACAGAATAAGAAAGGAGACCATCAGAGGTACAACAAAAGTAGGAGAGACACCTAAGAAAGGACAGGAAAGGAGGGTGAAGTGGTGTAGACATGTGATGAGGAGAGACAATATTTGGGTAAAAGAAGGATGGGAATGGAAGAGAGAAAATGAGGGAGGTTGAAGCAGAGCTGGATGGATCAAGCAAAAGATCTGAAGGAAAAGGGCTTGACTGGGGAGAAGAAGCTGCAGCACCAAGCTGCGTGGAGAAGGCCAATCAGGCACATCAACCTCACACGAGAGGAGAGTCAAAAGAAGACAAAGACTTTGTCTGAGGTTTAGTCACATGACTTATTCCCACACTACCAGATGACCGCTGCTCTTCTGTGTCTTTCCTGTCGCCTTCATTAAGTTTCTCATCAAACTCCATTAACTCTGATTTCAGTCTTCTTGAATTCTGAGGAGTAGCTGGGTTCCCCGTATGAATGACCAAGGGCTGTACACCAGGAGGAGGGGACTCCTCGCGAACATCTGTCTTGAAAAGATTCCCCCTTTCATCCTTCTGCAGTTTAAGATTCACCGAGGAACATTCCCGATCCGTAATTTGAACATCGTCCGCCTCCCCCTTGCACTCCTCTTTGAAAGGTGACATTTTTTCTACACAGTCCTCCACCTTCACACACACTCCCTCTGGTGTGCCCCACTCACAGTCCTCTTGTTTAATGTTTGCCACGCTTTCATCCACGCCATCCTCTTTGCTCGAGGCCATGCTCCGTGTAAAAAACTCTTCTCTTCTCTCCTAAGACCACCTTCTCATATGGACATCCCTGACATGGAGACCATTAGACTGCATCACTGCATAGTCATGGGAACTGGGAAGGAGGCTCGTTATTTTTTAAACTGTCAAAATAAAGTGAACAGAATTATTACATAAGAATCATTAAATAAATGATGCTTCAGGATTTAACAAACATAAGTCTACCAGCCAAGTTTCTAAGTAAGATTTCAAACACTGTGAACCTTCCACGTCCACCTTGGAGGACCACAGCAGATTTGGAATCTAAACCTGCATGATATGAAGACAAAGCCCAAATGACTAAGGCAAAACCTGAGGGGAAATGACAAGTTTAAAAAAGTGGACAGATTTATTTTGAAAATAATAATAATAATATATATATATATATATATATATATATATATATATATATATATATATATATATATATATATATATATATAATATAAATACACACAAACAGAGCATCCAGAAAGTATTCACACACATCACTTTTTCCACATTTTGTTATGTTACAGCCTTATTCCAAAATGGATTAAATTCATTTTTTCTCGAATTCTACACACAACACCCCATAATGACAACGTGAAAAAAGTTTACTTGAGCTTTTGCAAATTTATTAAAACTAAAAAAACTGAGAAATCCCATGTACATAAGTATTCCCAGCCTTTGCTCAATACTTTGTCGATGCGCCTTTGGCAACAAATTCCAGCCTCAAGTCTTTTTGAATATGATGCCACAAGCTTGGTACACCTATCCTTGCCTGGTTTTGCCCATTCCTCTTTGCAGCACCTCTCAAGCTCCATCAGGTTGGATGGGAAGCGTCGGTGCACAGCCATTTTAAGATCTCTCCAGAGATGTTCAATCAGATTCAAGTCTGGGCCACTCAAGGACATTCACAGAGTTGTCTTGAAGCCACTCCTTTGATATCTTGGCTGTGTGCTTAGGGTCGTTGTCCTGCTGAAAGATGAACCGTCGCCCCAGTCTGAGGTCAAGAGCGCTCTGGAGCAGGTTTTCATCCAGGATGTCTCTGTGCATTGCTGCAGTCATCTTTCACTTTATCCTGACTAGTCTCCCAGTTCCCTCCCCACAGCATGATGCTGCCACCACCATGCTTCACTGTAGGGATGGTATTGGTCTGCTGATGAGCGGTGCCTGGTTTCCTCCAAACGTAACGCCTGGCATTCACACCAAAGAGTTCAATCTTTGTCTCATCAGACCAGAGAATTTTGTTTCTCGTGGTCTGAGAGTCCTTCAGGTGCCTTTTGGCAAACTCCAGGCGGGCTGCCATGTGCCTTTTACTAAGGAGTGGCTTCCGTCTGGCCACTCTACCATACAGACCTGATTGGTGGATTGCTGCAGTGATGGTCGTCCTTCTGGAAGGTTCTCCTCTCTCCACAGAGGACCTCTGGAGCTCTGACACAGTGACCATCGGGTTCTTGGTCACCTCCCTGACTAATGCTTCTCCCCGATCGCTCAGTTTAGATGGCCAGCCAGCTCTAGGAAGAGTCCTGGTGGTTTCGAACTTCTTCCACTTATGGATGATGGAGGCCACTGTGCTCATTGGGACCTTCAAAGCAGCAGAAATGTTTCTGTAACCTTCCCCAGATTTGTGCCTCGAGACAATCCTGTCTCGGAGGTCTACAGACAATTCCTTTGACTTCATGCTTGGTTTGTGCTCTGACATGAACTGTCAACTGTGGGACCTTCTATAGACAGGTGTGTGCCTTTCCAAATCATGTCACATCAACTGAATTGACCACAGGTGGACTCAAATGAAGCTGCAGAAACATCTCAAGGATGATCAGGAGAAACAGGATGGACCTGAGCTCAATTTGGAGCTTCATGGCAAAGGCTGTGAATACTTATGGACATGTGCTTTCTCAGTTTTTATATTTTTAATAAATTTGCAAAAACCTCAAGTAAACTTTTTTCACGTTGTCATTATGGGGTGTTGTGTGTAGAATTCTGAGGAAAAAAATTTATTTAATCCATTTTGGGATAAGGCTGTAACATAACAAAATGTGGAGAAAGTGATGAGCTGGGAATACTCTCCGGATGCACTGTATATGTGTGTGTAGATAGATAGATAGATAGATAGATATGTGTAAGGCACTATCTATATATATATATATATATATATATATATATATATATATATGTAAGGACCGAGGAGACAGTAGCAAGGGTTGGGGTTTTCCGGCCCGTATATTGTAAATTACAAACAAAAACTGGTCAAAATTATAAACAAAGTTCATAATCGCGCGCCGACTCCTGGCGTCGCGGCCATTTTATTGGGGAGGAGCGGAAGTGGAGGAATGCGGGAAGGACCGCAAGGGAGGATGGGAAGGATGGCGTCAGGGCAAGATGGCGGAGGAAGGGCGGAAGTATCGCACTGCGGTCAATCCAGGCCTATGGTGCAGGAAGGTCTTTCTTTCTATGAGGAAGCAGAGGGAGAAAGTTAATACCCCACCATTCCCTGGCGAGTGGTTTCCCAGGTGCTATCGAATCAATCGCGGCCTCCTACTCGCGTGCGTGACGATCCCCTTAGCCCAGGACCGTCAGGTCGGGCGGACCTAACCGAGAGGTCGTGAATACGAGAGGGCATCGGCATTGGCCTGAAGGGTGCCCGCCGATAAGTGACAGTGAACTTATCGGCTGTAAGTCCAGGAACCACCTGGTGACCCAGCGGATTCGACTCTTTGTGTAGGGACATCCACTGAAGTGCAGCGTGATCAGTCACAGAGCGAATTCGCGACCCAGCAGGTAGTACGGAGGTGGGTCACTGCCCACTTAATGGCCAAGGCCTCCCTCTCCACTGCAGCGTGCGGGTCTCCCGGTCCATCAGTTTCGGCTAAGGTACATCACAGGGTGCTCGACACCATCGGCGCTTTGGCTCAGCACGGCACCCAGGCCTGTGTCCGGCGTCGGTCTGGAGAATAAGCGGGAGCCCAAAATGAGGCGTCCGTAACACAGGTGCCGGCGTTAGGGCCTTCTTTAGGTCACTGAATGCGTGTTCTGCTTTGTCGGTCCACACCACGTATAGGGGAGCGCCCTTTTTTGTCAGGTCAGTCAAGGGTGCTGCTCTTTCGGAGAAGCGAGGAACAAACCGGCGGTAGTAACCCGCAAGCCCCAAGAAAGCCTGCACCTGTTTCTTGGTACTTTCGGACGGGGCCATTCTAAGATGTCTTTAACTTTGGAGCTCTGTGGCGCACCTGTCCTTGTCCCACGAGGTAGCCTAAATATTTGGCCTCCTTTAATCCAAAAACACTTCCGGGGTTTATGCGGAGGCGGCTTTAGCCAGTGTTAGGAGGACAGCTGCGACCTGCAGTAGATGCTCCTCCCAGGTGCGGAATAGATGACAGCGTCATCCAGGTAAGCGGCGCTATAGGACTGGTGGGGCTTCAGCACTCTATCTACCAGGCGTTGGAAGGTGCGGGGCCCGTGCAGCCCAAATGGGAGGACCTTGTACTGCCAGTGCCCGCTAGGGGTGCTAAAGGCCGTTTTCTCCTTTGCGGATGCCGTTAAAGGAATTTGCCAATACCCTTTTGTCATGTCAAGGGTAGTCAGATATCGAGCCGTACCCAGCGCTCAAGGAGGTCGTCAATGCGGGGCATGGGGTAGGCATCGAACTTGGAGATCTGATTCAGGCGTCTAAAGTCATTACAGAACCTCCAGGAGCCGTCTGGCTTGGAGGCGAGGACAATAGGGCTGGACCAGGGACTATGGCTCTCTTCAATTATGTCCATGTCCAACATACGTTTCACCTCCAGTTCGACCTCTGCGCGTTTTGCCTCCGGAGTCGGTAGGGCCTCTCGGACGATTACCCGGGCTCCGTGACTATATCGTGCTCAATCAGCGGTCCGGGCGGGTGACTCGCTCACTACCTCGGGGATGGCTCGGAGTGTTTGGGCTAACTCCTGCCGCTGCTTGGGGGTCAGCTCTTCGCCGAGGTTAAGGGCAGTTGTGCTTGCGAAAGGGAGAGTGACCTACGGAGCTGGGAGCTCCTCTCTATCTCTCAGGGCTTTAACAGGTTGACATGATAGATCCTCTCACTTTCGGTCGGCGATTGGGCTGTTTCACCAAATAGTCGGCGAGTCCTTTCTCTCCTTAACCTCGTAAGGCCCTTGCCAGTGGCGAGCAGCGAGTGGGAGGTGGGGCGAGCACCATAACTTCGGTCCCAGGCGGAACTCCCTGAGGGCGGAGTTGCGGTTGTAACACGGGCCTGCGCTGCTGCGCGAGTCGCGTGCTCTTTTAGGAGGGGCCTGATCTTTGTGAGTGGTGGCGCGGTTGCTCGTACTCAAAATGTTAGAGGAGGGAAGAGCCTCGGCCTCCCAGCCTTCTTTTAGGATGTCGAGGATTCCCGGGGTTGTCGCCCGTATAGTAATTCAAAGGGGAGAAGCCTGTAGAGGCCTGGGGTACCTCCCGGTAGGCAAAAGCACGGCGGGAGGAGCTGGTCCCAGTTCCTGCCGTCAGCGCTGACTACCTTGCGAGCATCTGCTTAAGCGTCTGATTAAATCGTTCGACCAACCCGTCAGTTTGCGGGTGATAGACTGGCGCTTTCAGGTGCTTTATCTGCAGTAATTTGGCTACCTCCTTGAGCGTATCCGAAGTGAAGGCGTACCCTGGTCCGTGAGGACCTCCTTGGGTATGCCCAGCGTGAAAACAAATTAACCAGTTCCGTGCGATGCTTTTAGTATTAGCGGGCGCGGGGAACCGCCTCTGGGTACCGGGTGGCATAGTCCACCATGACTAGGATATACTTGTGGCCCGGGTTGAGGGCTCCAGGGTCCCACCAAATCGACCCCTATCCTTTCAAAGGGGATGTCCACGAGGGAATAGGGACTAGAGGAGCACGGTCCCTCCTAGGAATCTGGCGGGTCTGGCACTCGGACAGGATTGACAGAACCGCCGGACCTCCTCATTGATCCCAGGCCAGTAAAAGCGGGCTTAATCCTCTCCAGTGTTTTTGGCCCGAGGTGGCCTAGGAGGTGAGCATGTGCCAACTTCGCATATCTCCCGCCCGGAAGGTGCAGCGGAATTAGCAACAACTTCCGCACCTCGCCCTCATGGGTAGCCACTTTCGGTACAACAGATCATTCTCAAGGACAAAGAAGGGTTCAGCGGTGTGGATCCGTCCGCTGTTGAGCTGTTAGGCAGAACGATCGCATTCGGGCAAAGCGCGGGAGTCATCATTCCACTGCTCCCTCTTAAAGGAGGCGGCGTGGACGAAATTGATGGTCCAGGCGCGAGAGGGTCTTGGGGCCTGGGCCGGGAAGAGTTCCTGGCTAGTCCCTTCTCCGGCGGAATCTTCGGGTCAAGGTCCGTAGCCACGGAAGGTCCCCGAGACACCAGCGCCCATAGGGCCTGCCCTTGTGCGGCGTGGAGGCGCGGGAGGTGCCTTTTCCCCTCATAACAAGATCCAGCGAGGCCCGGGAGCGGCGAATGGCTTACCGCTGATTCTTTTAGACCAGTCTTGTCCCAGAATCACTGGGAAGGGGGGGTCAGGTAACACAGCGACCGTCATTTGGATTGGTTCCCCTTCCAGGTGACATAGCAGTGGCGGAGCGATATGACCTAGTCCCCCATGCACACAGGTGACCAACAAATGCTGTTTTAACCACTGTTGCGGTAAGACAAAGCGGCGAGCAACAATGGTAATGTTGCTGCGGAATCAAACAAAGCCACCACGGCGTGCCCATTTAGCAACACCACTCCCGTATTGGACTCGCCAAGGGATGCGGCGGGGTACAATACCTCTCCGTGATGTCCAGCTGCAGTCCATAGGCTCGGGCGATGTGATGGGGCAGTTTGGCAGCAGGTGACCGGTCTCGCCACACTTGAAACAGCGCGGCGGACCCGGCCTCTCTCTGGCTCTGGCTGGCGCTTCTGCAGCGCGTCGAGGGCTTCGGGGTGGCCGCCCGTCCCTGCGGTTCCAGCGAGCAGGCTTTTCTGACCCCCAAGTCGGAGGACCGCCAACTGGCGCTCCAGGGCGTCGAGGAGGCCCGACATGTTCTGATAAGCGTGTCCCGGACCTGCTGGGCGAGGGAACTGGGCATCGCGTTGACCAGGCCTTCACAGGCCACCCGCTCGACCACTTTCCGCCCGTCGGGGCTCTCTGGCGTAGCCAGCGGCCCATCTTGCCCCAGAACTTCGAGCGCCTGGGCGCGGCGGGCACGGGTCAAAGACCCAGTTCCGCCATTCGCCGCCTGCTGGCCGGGCTAATGCCGTAGCGGGCCAGTATTTGGGCTTGAGGAGGTCGTAATTAGCGGCCTCCTCCTCAGGGAGGTCATAATAGGCCCATGGCGGTCCCTTCAGGTATGGCGCCAAGATGGGCGCCCACTTTCGGACCGCTGCCACTTTCGTTCGGGTGGCCGTCCTCTCAAACATGCCCAGGTAGGCATCGGCGTCCTCGAAGGGCCCGCCGGAACCATAGGAGGCGGCTGCCTGGCGGGTCTGTCTCGCCCGTTGGGCTTCCACTAACCTGGCCCGTGGCCTCCAGCTCCCGGTGGTGGCGGCTTGCGCGCTGCAGCGCCTGGAGCTGGTCATTCATTCCTGCAGCACGTGTTGAGGTCCTGTCCCTCCGTCATTCCGGGATCTCTCTATCCTGCCGGCTACGCCACTTGTAAAGGACCGAGGAGACAGTAGCAAGGGTTGGGGTTTTCCGGCCCGTATATTGTAAATACAAACAAAAACTGGTCAAAATTATAAACAAAGTTCATAATGCGGCGCCGACTCCTGGCGTCGCGGCCATTATTGGGGAGGA
Organism: Polypterus senegalus; assembly: GCF_016835505.1. Classification (NCBI taxonomy): domain Eukaryota; kingdom Metazoa; phylum Chordata; class Cladistia; order Polypteriformes; family Polypteridae; genus Polypterus; species Polypterus senegalus. The sequence continues at coordinate 236,380,485 of NC_053157.1, read as the reverse complement.
GCGGAAGTGGAGGAATGCGGGAAGGACGCAAGGGAGGATGGGAAGGATGGCGTCAGGGCAAGATGGCGGAGGAAGGGCGGAAGTATCGCACTGCGGTCAATCCAGGCCTATGGTGCAGGAAGGTCTTTCTTTCTATGAGGAAGCAGAGGGAGAAAGTTAATACCCCACCATTCCCTGGCGCGAGTGGTTTCCCAGGTGCTATTGAATCAATCCGCGCCTCCTACTCGCGCGTGCGTGACAATATATATATACACAACCGAATTCTATAAAAGTTGGGACACTATACAAATGCGTGAATAAAACTGAATGCAATGATGTGGAGGTGCCAACTTCTAATATTTTATTCAGAATCAAACATAAATCACGGAACAAAAGTTTAAACTAAGAAAATGTATCATTTTAAGGGAAAAATATGTTGATTCAGAATTTCATGGTGTCAACAAATCCCAAAAGAGTTGGGACAAGGCCATTTTCAGCACTCTGTGGCATCTCCCCTTCTTCTTACAACACTCAACAGACGTCTGGGGACCGAGGAGACCAGTTTCTCAAGTTTAGAAGTAGGAATGCTCTCCCATTCTTGTCTAATACAGGCCTCTAACTGTTCAATCGTCTTGGGCCTTCTTTGTCGCACCTTCCTCTTTATGAGAGACACTGCCACTCTGAGAAGCTCTTTTTATACCCAATCATGTTGCCAATTGACCTAATTAGTGTTTATTGGTCTTCCAGCTCTTCGTTATGCTCAAATTGACTTTTCCAGCCTCTTATTGCTACTTGCCCCAACTTTTTTGGGATTTGTTGACACCGTGAAATTTTGAATTAACATATTTTTCCTTTAAAATGATACATTTACTCGGATTAAACATTTGATCTGTCATCTACGTTCTATCACAAATAAAATATCGACATTTGCCATCTCCACATCACTTGCATTCAGTTTTTATTCACAATTTGTTTAGGGTCACAACTTTTTGGAATCCGGTTTGTAATTCACTAAGGCAAGACAACCATGGAAAGCACGCTGGAAGGGGCGTGGATTCACTAAGCCGCCGACAAGTGAGACACCTATGGCGCACGCAGGAAGGAGCCACGCCCACCAACTCCAAGACCATTGGATACGACGATAACTTGCAGAGCAACGCCCACCAACTAAGACACGATGACACAGAAAAAAATGGCGTCATTTATATTCGTCTGTCGTAGAGGCAACATGCGGCTCCAACCCACGCTGACTGTTCATAGAGGCATGTTTCTCGCAGATGTGAGTCGCCATATGCAGCGTGTAAAACGGTTTTGCGAGGGGTATCCCATGGGATCCTTAAAACAATCCTTTACAACTGAGGTTAAAACACAATGAAGAAAGCAGTCTTTAAAAAACGAGTTTTCGGTTACGACGTACGACCGCGTGCAGCATAGCAAACTGTTGTACACGCTACATACAGCAATTCGTCTCCGCGTCAAACATGCGTCTTCTTAGATGCTCCTGCACTTTGTATACACCCCCTCGCTCCCTGTGCCTCTGTTTCATTACCGTCTCACCTGCTTCACCAATGCAGGCCCTGCAACAGTCGAGACGCTCTCTCAGCAGCTGAACTTCTCTGTGCCTGACCGGTTCACACAGAGGCACCACACGGCGCGGCAGGACTATCTAAGAAGAGGCATGTTTGTCACGGATGTAAATCGCTGTATCCGGCGTGTAAAACAGTTTGTTTGTCACGGATGTGAATCATTGTATGCAGCGTGTAAAACAGTTTCCGACAGGTTTCCCATGCTCTTAGACTCAGCGGCCAGGTCTCTGTTAGTTGCTCTTCCGACCGGGCACATGACCAGGCAGTGTGTGTGCTTCGAGTGCGAGGGTGGATGCGACAGGCCCATCTAAGTAAAATCATGTCGGCTGTGAATCGCTGAATGCAGTGTGTAAAACAGTTTGTTTGTCGCAGATGTTAATCGTTGTATGCGGCGTGTAAAGCAGTTTGCGAGGGGTATTCCATGGTCTTACAGTTGGTGGGCGAGTCTCTGTTAGTTGCTCTTGCGAGCGGGCACATGACCAGGCAGTGTGTGTGCTTCGAGAGCGTGGGTGGACGCAACAGCGCCATCTAAGAAGATTCATGTTTGTTGCGGATGTGAATCGCTGTGTGCAGCCTGTACAATGCTGTATTGTATGTTGCCCTCTCCAGAGTTATATCTTTTCATTCACCTACAGTCGTATACACAATGAAGTAAGCAGTCTTTAAAAAACGAGTTTTCGGTTATGACGCTCGACCGTGTGACCATAGCAAACTGTTTTACACGCTACATACAGCAATTCGCATCCGCAACAAACATGCGTCTTCTTAGATACTCCTGCACTTTGTACAAACCACCCTCCCACCTCGCTACTACCAATGTCGGGTGTCTTGGTGGATTATATATATATATATATATATATATATATATATATATATATATATATATATATATATATATATATATATATATATATATATATATATATAAAGGCAGCCAAAACCGCACAGAGCAATGAAAAGTCTACATTGAGCCACAGCTGCATCTGGACTGTACAAAGATGACAACGACTCGAGTGACGAGTTGAAGGTGGGCACATGAGCAGGCGGTGTATACTGGACGAGAAATCAGCAGACTAGCATGACGGAGGGAGCGGAGTGGACGTCCTTCTTCTCTCCTCCCGTTCCACCCTCCACGCCTGAGTGCCGCACGGACAATTGTGTGTTGGTTCGTTCCGTGCATTGTTACAATGCTGCTTTTCTTGCTGATTTATTACATTACCAGTTTTTAAAATGTTAATTTTCTCCCTGTGCTTAAAAATCATTAAAAACGGCCCAATTATGCAGCGTATGGTACGCCGCGGGTTGGCTAGAATATCTATATATCTCTATATATATATATATATATATATATATATATATCTCTGTCTCTCTATATCTATATATATACACACATACATACAGGGTGGGCCATTCATATGGATACCCCTTCATAAAATGGTAATGGTTGGTGATATTAACTTCCTGTTTGTGGCACATTAGTATATGTGAGGGGGGAAACTTTTCAAGATGGGTGGTGACCATGGTGGCCATTTTGAAGTCGGCCATTTTGGATCCAACTTTTGTTTTTTCAATAGGAAGAGGGTCATGTGACACATCAAACTTATTGGGAATTTCACAAGAAAAACAAGGGTGTGCTTGGTTTTAACGTAACTTTATTCTTTCATGAGTTATTTACAAGTTTCTGACCACTTATAAGATGTGTTCAATGTGCTGCCCATTGTGTTGGATTGTCAATGCAACCCTCTTCTCCCACTCTTCACACACTGATAGCAACACACGGGAGAAATGCTAGCACAGGCTTCCAGTATTCGTAGTTTCAGGTGCTGCACATCTCGTATCTTCACAGCATAGACAATTGCCTTCAGATGACCCCAAAGATAAAAGTCTAAGGGGGTCAAATCGGGAGACCTTGGGGGGCCATTCAACTGGAATTTCCAGGAAACTGTTCATCTAGGAATGCTCGGACCTGACAACCATATTGTGGTGGTGCACCATCTTGCTGGACAAACTCAGGGAACGTGCCAGCTTCAGTGCATAAAGAGGGAAACACATCATCATGTAGCAATTTCGCATATCCAGTGGCCTTGAGGTTTCCATTGATGAAGAATTGCCCCACTATCTTTGTACCCCATATACCACACCATACCATCAATTTTGTTGTTCCAACAGTCTTGGAGGGATCTGTCCAATGTGGGTTAGTGTCAGACCAATAGCAGTGGATTTGTTTGTTAACCTCACCATTCACATAAAAGTTTGCCTCATCACTGAACAAAATCTTCTGCGTAAACTGAGGGTCCTGTTCCAATTTTTGCAAATTCAGTGCGCCAATCTGAGTCATCATGTTGAGATGCTGCAGTAGCTGGAGTTTGTAAGGGTGCCATTTGTGAGTAGCTAATATCCGCCGAAGGGATGTTCGACTAATGCCACTCTCCAGTTTAAATAACTCATGAAAGAATAAAGTTACATTAAAACCAAGCACACCCTTGTTTTTCTTGTGAAATTCCCAATAAGTTGGATGTGTCACATGTCCCTCTTCCTATTGAAAAAACAAAAGTTGGATCCAAAATGGCCGACTTCCAAATGGCCACCACCCATCTTGAAAAGTTTCCCCCCTCACATATACTAATGTGCCACAAACAGGAAGTTAATATCACCAACCATTCCCGTTTTATTAAGGTGTATCCATATAAATGGCCCACCCTGTGTATATCTATCTCTCTCTCTCTCTACTGTATATATATATATATATATATATATATATATATATATATATAGAGAGAGAGAGAGAGAGAGAGAGAGAGATATATATATATACACACACACACACACACACATACATATATCTAGATAGATAGATAGATATTTACATATATAATTTTTCTCTTATGTGATTTGTTACCGCCGTATCACTATGGGAGGGGTATCGCCTCCTTATAATTTTTGTATCTATTTAGGTTCAGGTTACTTAGGACACCAAAATTGCAAAATTAACATATTTCCAATGATCTAGCACCCCCTAGAGGAAAACAGTTGGCAAGTGATATCGGCTGTTTTTGAACTCTTTTGAGGATGGTGATCAATTGTAAACGGTGACCAAACCCACCGTTGCGTTTTAGTTCGTCTGTCTGTGCTATAAGAAAAGTCAGCATTGATTCGTCTGACCGAGATTCCTACGCTCGCTTGAGTAGTGAAGAGCAAACACCAAAAACGGGATCATCATCTGGCGAAAGATCAAAACGAAAATGCTCAGTGGATGACGATTTGCATATTATCACTGAATTGGACTCTGACTTGCGGAGTTGTGATCTGGAGATCGAGATCAAAAACGAAAGTGAGGTATCCACATCAGCTGAGCGGTCCCCAGCTGATCGTGGTGCTGAACACATCGTTCCTGTAGCTGATTCACCAATGGCAGCGTTTGCTTGGGAAGATCGTCACTTACAGTACAATGACAAGAGGTACAAACCAGACTGCATTGCACTGCCACCATGACTGCTCCTGCCACACAAAGACAACTTGGCAGCCAGCCTGCATATCCCTGTCAGCCGTCATGCTGTCCATGAGCGGCTCGAGCCACAAGAGATGGCAAACTGGTGGCCATAGCACGTTAATTTACATGTTGATTTACACGTTAAACTATCGCTTTGTGTGCTTTTCAGAAAACTGCATTTTTTGGAAAACTTATTCAGTAAAAAAAAAAAATTTTAAAATGAAGCCTTTAAAGAAAAGAAGAGCAGAACTCAGAGATGTTCTGGTGCTGGTTTGCTGCATCTGTCATGGGGTGCGGAGTCTGTGCAGGAAATCAAGAGTCAAATGTACTGCCCAGGGTCAAAAAGCTCCGTCTCAGTCGCAGTTCATGGACCCTACAAACAGGATAATGAGCCAAAACAACACAGCAGTCGGCACCCAAGAATGAGAAAGACCAGTGGCACTCATTCTGCCAGCGTCATACTGCCGGCAAGGAGAGTCAAACTCAAACAGAACAGCGGGTTTGGTTGATATCTACCGCCCTCTACCCCCGGATTCGACATCCACCTCAACCCAAAGTCACCCTGAAAGAGTTCAATCCTAGCAATCATCTATGGAAACATGCCGTCTGGATAAGACCCCCTTCAATCCGAACAAAGCTGGAGCAGTTTGCTCAGGACGAGTGGGGCAAACGACTTGTGGACAGGAGCTGTGGGAATCGCTTGTGTGCAGGGACTGCAGACTGTAAGGGCTGTGTAACCAAATATTCGGTTAAGGGTCTCATCATCTGCCTCCTTGCCACTGTCATGTGTGTTATTATTCAGAAATATTCTGTTGAATCAAACTCTAAGTAAAGTCCGGTTCTACATACGGAATGGACAGTGAGGGGTGCCAAGGACGGTTTAACAGTTCGGAGTCATTTCGGACACAATTCTGGGTTCTGCTTTTTCATGGAGGGCTTCCAACAGATCAGTCGACTCCTAGAGCCTTCTTTCAAGGTGAGGATACCTGGCGTATTTTATGCTTCCACACATATAATAGAGGCATGTAGCAAACCTTCTCGTGGTGCCCCTGTTAATCTGCCCTACCAGACCAATTGCTCCACTACACAGTCCACTGCACTCATCCAGGAGTGGTAAAAGGATAAACCCTCGGCCCCGAAGATGTCTAAGGTTAGAGTTGTTATCTTCTGCCAACAAAGCGCAACTCCTTAAATCACTCACTGCTGATGATATATGTCCGCAGGAGACCCATAAGACTTCTGCACCTCCCAGAAGACCAGGAATGGACCTCATCATCTTCCATCCAAGCTCGGTTCACGGAAGTGCAACATATGTCCAGGACAAATCCACCATCCTGACAAGCAGAGGGGATCGAGATCGTGGCTGTGGAAATAGAACATCATTTCGGTGTACAAGTCACCTCCAACACCATTTAATTGGCCTCCTGAAGTCCAGCTTCCTGCTGCATCCAGACTTTACTATGCATGAAGAAGCCATACATCAACAATGTCAAGAAGCACTGTTGACTTTTTTTCGGCTTGTGAAACAGACAGACTTTGGACAAACTGGACTGTAGGATTCGTGGGGGAAAAGTGCACACTGGAAACGGTAACAACACTTGTGGCAACTAAAAAAAAACAAAAAAGAAAATCAAGGCAGGTTTTAATCAAAGTGGCCGTTTGGCTCGTCTTCACTGCTTCATCATCCCAAAACGGTTATGGAAACTCAATGTTTCAATGCGCAAATATAATACATTTTATTTAAATAGTGCCTTTCCATGCTCAAGCTCGTCTCCACATTAGTACGACACGACGACTGCATCAACAGAAATTTCGAATTGCAGAGTTGACAAAACAACAAAGCTATAATTGCCGAATAGGAATCAGAAAATTTGCACCATTTCTGCGACTCTGAAAGCAAACCTGATGTTCACTGCCATAAACGCTAAAATGTGGCAAACAGTAGAAAATTAATTCCTGCATTTATTTCTAGTAGGATTGACTACTGCAGTGCGGTGTTCACTGGATGCCCAAACTGTTCAGCCTCCAGTTAATCCAAAATGCTGCTAGCAAGAATTATTACAAGAACAAGAAAATATGAACACATCACTCCAGTCCTGGAGTCGTTACACTGGCTCCCGGTTAAGTTTAGGGCAGATTTCAAAATCCTCCTTTTAACATATAAAGCCTTAAATGGCCGAGGTCCGGCTTACTTGTCTGAACGTATCATGACTTACAAACATGAGCGCACATTAAGATCTCAAGATGCCGGTCTGCTTAGGATTCCAAGGATTAATAAAATAACAGTGGGAGGTCGAGCTTTTAGTTACAGGACCCCTAAACTGTGGGGTGGTCTGCCTGCTACTGTAAGAGATGCCCCTTCAGTCTCAGTTTTTAAATCTCACAACTTCAGTTTAGCACACCCTGCCTAGAGCTGCTGATTAACTGTACAAACTGCATCTCTGTTGTCAGTCATTAGCACTAAAACATAAGTAACATGACAGTTAGAATTACAATACAATACAATACAATACAGTTTATTTTTGTATAGCCCAAAATCACACAGGAAGTGCCGCAATGGGCTTTAACAGGCCCTGCCTTTTGACAGCCCCCCAGCCTTGACTCTCTGAGAAGACAAGGAAAAACTCCCAATAAAAACCTTGTAGGGAAAAATGGAAGAAACCTCGGAAAGGCAGTTCAAAGAGAGACCCCTTTCCAGGTAGGTTGGGCGTGCAGTGGGTGTCAAAAGTAGGGGGTCAATACAATACAATACACAGAACAGAACAATTCCTTAAGACAGCATAATAATAAAAATTTTAGAATTACGGTTTAACAGTAGATGATATGACATAATTAGGTTTGGATATTTTTAGAGTCCTGGAGACCTCATCCATCTAGCTGCCTCCCCATTTGGCCATGCCACGGCTGAAACGTTGCTCCGATGAAAGGACCCTCTTTCCCATGATTCCTGTGATCCTCCATCAGGGATGACTTTACCATAGGCAGGCAAACAACTTGGCAGGTGGGCGTGGCACCAATGGCCACATTTGGGTACCGAGAAAAGAAACAGAATAGGTGAGGGTTAGTATTCAAATATAATTATCATGTTACTTATGTTATAGTGCTAATGACTAACAACAGAGATGCAGTATGTACAGTTAATCAGCAGCTCTAGTCAGGATATGCTAAACTGAAGTAGTGAGTCTTCAGCCGGGATTTAAAGGCTGAGACCGAGGGGCATCTCTTATGGAAGCAGGAAGACCATTCCACAGTTTAGGGGCCCTGTAACTAAAAGCTCGACCTCCCACTGTTATTTTATTAATCCTTGGAATCCTAAGCAGACCGGCATCTTGAGATCTTAATGTGCGCTCAGGTTTGTAAGTCATGATAAGTTCAGACAAGTAAGCCGGACCTTGGCCATTTAATGCTTTATATGTTAAAAGGAGGATTTTGAAATCTGCCCTAAACTTAACTGGGAGCCAGTGTAAAGATTTAAGAACTGGGGTTATGTGTTCATATTTTCTTGTTCTTGTAATAATTCTTGCAGCGCATTTTGGATTAACTGGAGGCTGTATAGAGAACAGTTTGAACAGCCAGTGAACACCGCATTGCAGTAGTCAATCCTACTAGAGATAAATGCATGAATTAATTTCTCACAATCCTGTTTATTTAGAAAGCGCCTTAATTTCCTAATATTTTTAAGATGGAAAAACATGTTTTGGACGACTTTGTAATATGCTTTAAATGACATGCTAGAGTCAAAGATAACTCCTAGATTGCGGGCTGATTCAGTAAAATTAATTGGGATTCCAACTGAGTTAAATGACGACAAAATATTGCTGTGATCAGCGTCATTCCCTCCAACAATTAACATCTCTGTTTTATCTGTATTTAAAGACAAGTAGTTCTCATTCATCCATTCCTTTAATTCACTAACACAACTAATTAAAGACAACATCGGAGAAACTTCATTTGATTTAAATGAAAGGTATAACTGGGTGTCATCTGCATAGGTGTTTCTGCAGTGAAAATTAACATTATGTTTCCTAATAAGAGATCCCAGTGGAAGCATGTAAAGTGAAAACAGTAAAGGTCCCAGTACTGAGCCCTGCGGACACCATATTCAACTTCTGTGTATAATGATGGAGTACTGTCAGCACATTTCTGTACATACTGGAATCGATTTGATAAATAAGAACTGAACCAAGCGAGCACGGGGCCTGTAAGCCCAACATCGTTTTCTAGCCTGTGCAGTAAAATAGAATGGTCAATGGTGTCAAACGCTGCACTTAAGTCCAACAACATAATTACAGTGGAATTTCCTTCATCAGAGGATATCAGAATGTCATTTACAACCCGTGTTAGTGCCGTTTCTGTACTATGACCAGTGCGAAAGCCAGACTGGAATTTCTCAAATAAATTGTAATGCGTAAGGTGTGACTGAAGCTGACTGGCGACTACTTTCTCTAGTATTTTAGAGAGAAATGGTAAATTTGAAATAGGCCTATAGTTATTTAGTATGTGTGGGTCTAGGTCTGACTTTTTAAGTAAAGGTTTAATGACTGACACTTTTAGTGCATCAGGTACTGTGCCATGCAGTAATGAACTATTGATAATGTTTAGAATAGGGCTGCAAGAACATCCATTGCACTTTTTACTAGTTTTGTTGGCACCGGATCTAGGGAACAAGTAGTGGGCTTCATTTTTGAAATTAAAGTTAAGACTTCCTGCTCAGTTACAGGATTAAAATTATTAAAGTGCTGAATGCAATGTGAGACAGGGTCTGCTAAGCTAGTATTTGGTTTGTACTGTGATGCTGAGATCTGGGATCTTATATTTTTAATTTTCTCATTGAAGAAGTTCATAAAGTCTGTACTGCTAATATCTGTTGGTATTTTGCACTGTTGATCTGAATTCCCATTTGTTAATTTAGCCACTGCTCTAAAAAGTACCCTAGGATTTTTATTATTGCTATCTATTAATGTAGAATAGTATTCTGAGCGAGCTTTAAAGAGGGCCTTTTATATTTATTAACACTCTCTGTCCATGCAATTTGAAAGACATGTAGCTTTGTTGTTCTCCATCTGCTCCAGTTTTCGACACTCTAATTTAAGAGCTCGAGTGTTTTCATTAAACCAGGGAGAGTTTCTATGTGCTTTGATCACTTTTGTTTTAGGGGAGCCACTGTGTCCAGAGCATCTCTCAAGGTCACATTATAATGTGATGTTAGCTGATCTAAATTGTTTTCCACGTTTACATTTGATGTTAACTGATCTAAATGGTTTTCCACAATTACACTCGACTTACTCAAGGTATCTATAAATTTTGAAGCAGAATTACAATCTAGATGTCGCACTGTCTTTGTTTTAATCTGCGAGTGCTTGGCATGGGCAGAACTAAATCAAACGTAATTAAGAAGTGATCGGAAATAACTACATTTAATGGAGTAATATTTAAATTTTGAATTTCAACTTTGTAAGTTATAATTAAATCTAATGTATGGTTATGATTATGAGTTGGACCTTTGACAATCTGACAAAATCCTACTGAATTTAACAAATAAGTAAAACATTTGCTAAAAGTGTCAGTTTCCACATCAATGTGTACATTAAAATCCCCCATCAGAACTACGTGATCATAATTTATAGCCAAATCAGACAGAAGGTTGCTAAATTCAGTCATGAACAATGAATATGGCCCTGGTGGTCTGTAGACTAGCACTATAATTGTGTTGCAATCTGTTTTAATATTTAAAATGAATGCCTCAAAGGATGTAAAGTTGCCTAAATTTTTAGGAGTGATTTGCATTTTGTTACAATGAATTATTCCAAGGCCTCCTCCTCGACCAGAATCTCTAGACTTATGAAGGAACGAGTATCCATCTGGTGACGCCTCAGCTAGGGGAACAGTGTCACATTTACTAAGCCAGGTTTCAGTAAGAAGACACAGATCAGATTTTGTACTTAATATGATATCATTTACCAAAACAGCTTTAGTGCCAAGAGAGCGAATGTTCAATAAACAGCATTTAAAACTGCATGGTTCATTCTGAACTGCTGGTATATTTTTGTTTTAATTGGAATTAAATTTCTATTACAGATGCCCCTGGTGGAGTGTCTGGTTTTATCCCTTGGTCTAATTATACACCTTATTTTTTGGTTATCAATTAATTTATGGTTTGTTTCAAGACTAAATTTACTGGATGCCCCACAACAGGGATTATGGGTAACAGCTTCAATTGAATTGAATACTAACCCTCACCTGTTCTGATTCTCTTCTCGGGACTCAAAGGTGGCACTGCCCACCTGCCAAGTTGTTTTGCTTGCCTAAGGTAAAGTCATCCCTGATGGAGGATCGCAGGAATAATCATCGGATTGGCTGTCTCAGCTGTGGAATGGCCAATAGTGGGAGGCGGCCTGATGGCCGAGGTCTCCAGGACTCTAAACAAATCCAAATCCTATTATGTGATATCAAGCCTACTGTTAAATAAAAATATTACAAGGACAGAGTAGAATTTAACTGTTCTACAGTATTGAGGATTATTTGTGTTCTGTCCTGCGAATTGCATTGACCCCACCTTTTTTTTTTTTTTGACACCCACCCTACCTGGAAACAGGTCTCTCTCTGAACTTCCTTTCTCAAGCTTTCTTCCATTTTTTTTCCCCTTCAAGGGTTTTCTTGTCTTCTTAGAGAGTCGAGGCTGGGGGGCTGTCAAGAGGAAGGGCCTGTTAAAGCCCACTGCAGCACTTCTTGTGAGATTTTGAGTTATACAAAATAAATTGTGTTGTATTTCAAATCCAGGGTGAAGACTCGCTACTTGAGTTTAGCACACCCTGACTAGAGCTGCTGATTAACTGTACAGACTGCATCTCTGTGGTCAGTCATTAGCACTAAAACACAAGTAACAGGATAGTTAGAATTTGTTACTAACCCTCACCTATTCTGTTTCTCAGCTTGATGAATGAGGTCTCCAGGACTCTGAACAAATCCAAATCCTATTATGGGATATCATCTATTGTTGAATTCAGCCCATACTTGTACTACTTCTATTGCACTATTGTATTGTTCTCGGGATGACTTGTAATTCTGTCTTCTGTGTAGTGTATTGTATTGTATTGTATTGACCCCCTTTTTTTGCTTGACACCCAATGTCCATCCAACCTACCTGGGAAAGGGTTTTATCTCTGAACTACCTTTCCCAAGGCTTCTTCCATTATTTTTTCCTTGTCTTCTTAGAGAGTCGAGGCTTGGGGCTGTCAAGAGGCAGGGCCTGTTAAAGCTCATTGCGGCACTTCTTTTGGGCTATACAAAAATAAATTGCTTTGTAAAGGCACCCAAGTCATGTGTTTGAATGGCTAACATTAACCGAGCACAGGAAACACTGATCCGGCGCAAGGTCAGATTCTGAATTTGTACACAGGCCAAGTGGTAACAACGCCTAATCTCTCACGTGCATACTCTGAAACCAGTACAAGAAAACATGGTAAAAATGATCTGCATTATTAAATAATTGTAACGCCAGTGCTATGGAAGCGTATTAGGGCCACGGTGAAGGAAAAAACTATATGTCGAGAATAAAGTCAACATTTCCACTTTATTCTCATAGTTTATTTTGTCAGTTGAATGTTGTAAACTAAACTTGGTCTTAAAATGAATGTTTAATTTACAGGAGTTTCTCAAAACCCGTCAGAAGTTAATGTAGCCCTTTAAATGCGTTCCCCGACCCAGTTGTTAATCGCCATGCGCTTCTTAAACGGACTTCCTCCGGCACTGAAGTGGCGCAGACAGCGATCGCCGCACAGAATCCATTCACTTCCTGATATTCCGGCTCTCTGAACGTTTAGAATGCGAAGATAAATACTTGATATCATTTTTCATGACGAAATGCATTAAAGGATATATTAAACATGCACGGTGGCGTGGCGTTAGCGCGGAATGGATGAAAGTGAATGGATTCTGTGTAGTGATCGCTAACAGCGCCTCCTCTCGGTGCAAGAGGAAATCCGTTTAAGAAGCACGTAACATGATACAAAGCATTTAATGTGTTACATTAACTTATGACGGGTTTTGAGAAAATCTAGCAAATTAAGTTTTAATTTTAAGATGTAGTTTACGATGTTCTACTTGAATGTCAAACTACGAGAATAAAGTCAACAAGTCAGACTTTATTCTCGACATACATTTTTTTTTCCTTCACTGTGGCCCTAATATGCTTCCATACAGTGAAGCTGCACTTAATGACCCTTTTAAAAGTTGTTCGAGAATTGTTCGAGTTGGCGGAGTGGTACACCTTCAGAAATCGGAAACGGCACAAGCAATGAATCTGTCTGTGACTCCATAGCGGTCAAGGAGTCGCTGCAAACTGCAAATTTGGACATACGCCGGAGAGCAGCTGGATGATCAATTTATCTGTGGCGTTTGCAAGTAAGGAATTGCGTGCGAAACTATAAAACAACTGCGGGATGGAGCAGGATCGAGGCCACGAATAACATCGAAAGCACACTGACCAGTTCGCCATGAAAACGGAAGAAGTTGCGAAGCCTGGCGCGCCTTTCTTTCATGCTTTACCTGCGCCGCTCGATCTGCCTCACTGCGAATTCGTCGCCCATACGAACGATGTCCTCGTTTCTCTATCTCCCCGACATTCCTGCCCACGTCCTGCGCTCCACGACTCTCTTCCTTTCTTTTCCTCTCACGACTCTCTTCCTTTCTTTTCCTCTCCACTCCCATCCCATCCGGCATTCCCTCTCCACTCGATACTCATGTTGCTTACCGGCACTCATCCTCTATCGCTCTTTCTCTTTTCTTCTCCTTCTGTTCGCTTTAACCCTGAAAGTGCACGTCACTCACGTGTCTTTATAGCAGTGCGAGCAACTCGCACGCCGGGGAAAATAAACGAAAGAAACAAAACCGATATTAAGCTGGTAAACACGCATCT